>NC_140354.1:3445335-3489335 GCF_963514085.1 Chelon labrosus
TCTTGGCTGGGCCACCTCCTGGCTTCACCAATCATTGGCTAACACGGACTACTGCCTCCTGCTGGCTTGGAGAGGTATTTCCTCTCATGCAGATGCACAACGTATGTGCTTGCTGGCCGTTGGCTGCAGTCTCAAGGTGTCTTCACATGCAGCTTTTTGTGTCAGACTAAGGCAAGTTGATCACAAGGATTTGTCCAAATGAGTTGTTTTTTTTTTACTAGATAGTAGAAATAAATTTGCACCACAAACTAGGAGTGACATGTGTAATATCATCATGCCCCTAAACATCTAAATCCGTGGTGATTTGATTTGTTATATTCAGCCTGAAACAGTTGTTATTCTTGTAACTGCTCCCTCTTTTAGACACTGTGTTAACTCAGTTATGTGGAGAAACTCAAACTGCTTTCAGTTCAACACTTGACACACGTATAATGGAGTCCTCATCAGTGGCTTTTAATTCTAGCATCGTATTGCACAGATGTGTGTGTGTGCCTCTGTATGCTGACTTGCATTCAGTGTGAGCGTTTTCATGTAAAGTGTGTGTGGTCAGAGGGCGTGTGTGTAATCATTTATATTTTCACAAAGCTACGCATCCTTGATGGTGAGGGTTTTGTGAAAGTATGTGTGCCATTTTAAATATTGATCTTTATTTGTTTACAAGGACAATATATTTAAGTTTGTATTTGTCACTGCTTACGTAGTGATGTGTATATAATTTGTGTGTAAATGCAGATTTTGATATTTGATGAGCCAGTGGGCTTTCGGGGCACATGTACAGGCCGTGTATGTATGACACTTGTGAGATGGAAACTGAATCATGAATCCAACTTAATGTTTGTTCTTCTGTAGAATGCTTGTGTGTTTTCACTCTTTATTCTAATAGATTACATTATACAGAAAAATAGATCAGTGCTGCAGTCCTGCTTCCTGTAAGCCTATAACCAACTATGATGTTAGCTGTAAGGTATATTACTCGCTCCAGAGGTCAAAATATTGTCATTTTTAGTCAAAGTCTTGGCATTTTTAATTGTTTTGTTATATATTTACTAATTCAGTTATTAATTTTTAGTCGGAATGTTTAAGAAAATACGAGGAAGTTGTATTTTATTTGTCAGAGACAGGACTTTACAATTTAGGGATTGTGCAAAAGTTATTTGTGGAGCTATAAAGGGGTTAAGAAAATGAGGAGGTGCCAGAAATATTTGTTAGATGGTCTGATAGCTGTAGAACACCCTTCTCACACCTTTATGGTTGCATTTAAAAGTTACTGTAACTTTCCAAAACCAGTGAGCTGACACTGACTCCCACTGCACACTGTGGGTGATCAGCTCTGTGAAGGTAAGAAAGTAAGCTGAGTTTTATCTTCAGTCTCTAATGTTTTTTTTTTTTTTTGTGTGTGGCATTGTTCTGTATTTATCTGATTAATGTCTTGCTGTGCACAGACTACCCCATTCTAAAGATGGCCACTTCCCCCTCCCCCATTTCTGTGAAGACTTGATTTTATCAGTAAGATGATGTTGACATAAAGGTACGTGGGCTGTTTTTAGGGGATAACAATCATGGTTTTCTTCTCACAGTTGGACCAACACGTCCCTTTTGAGGAACAGATTAGTTAAGCGTGCTCATATTTTACTACCAGGTATTCTGGAAAGGGTCCACATTTGGGACAAAGATTCACACCCCCTCTCCACTCCAGTAGTTTTCACAGTCCCTAAATTTTAGTGCATTCAGTTCTCTGTCCACCTGTCATGGAGGTGACTGTCTGCTGAAGCCTGATTTCAATTCCAGTATGGGAGGTATTTTTCTGTCAAATTGCAGCAGCTCTGACTGTGCCCTTGTGATTCCTGTCCAGTAAAGTGTTGTAATGTTTACTAAATGAACTGGTAATTTAACAATGATTTGAAGCTATCGGTGGACGTTCTCTCGTGGCTTATTGTGTACCTGTCTTTAGCAACAAAGAATGCAGTGTTGATTTTTTTTTCTCATGCAAAGCACCAATGAGTGCATGTGTGAATGGCTTCCATCTAAACATAATGTGATGCATAGGTTATTTTTTTCTTCACTGCCACACATACTGATGTTTGTATATAAATAAACGCATACCGTACCCAGAGACTGACTTCTATAGATCACAAACAGCAGCAGCAGGTTTGGTTTGAAATGCTTTAATATGATTCCACTGAAACCAAAGCAGTCCAGCATTACCAGGAGGGTTGAATTTCCCCTTCCAAATCTTTAAGTGCCAGATGCAAGCTCATCTGATTCATCTATTATTTTATTTACAGAAAATACACAATCTATTTACAGTGTCTTCTGAGAACATGTCTATATTTATGTCTAGTGGTTGCTTACATTAGCCTAGTTCTACATAGCAACAAAAAAAAAAAAAAACAGTCTTCCACTGAGGCATTTGTACAGTTTATAGTTGTTGACAGGGAGCCATTCAAATAAAATGTTTAGAGTCAAACTGGCACACGAAGCACAACAGTGAGTGGTTCCAAATGATTTTAGATTCTGGCATCGATGTTATTTTTTTTCTTAAAACACAGAAACAGTTCTCTGAAAAAGAAAAACGTACAGGAAAGCATAATAAATCTTTAACACCAATAACAGAGCAGAGAAGATAAAGCCAGAGTGTTACAACATGGTGCGAACCACTAAGTCGTGTTTGACGAGAAGCTAAATGATGTTTCCGTTAAATCAAATCTTCCCTTCCTGCAGAGTATTAGTCACTGCATCTCTACTGTACAATCGCTCATCATCTTTCCTTGGTGCATGCACAAACAGGCTCACCCAACCACCCACACACTCCAATCAGCTGTAGCATCTGCACTGAGGCTCCTCTCTGATTAGTCCATCTCTCCAGACGCTTGCACGCTGCTGCAGTTATTTTTACTTCACCTCACAGCATTCAGCTAGAAGTGTGAGCTCTCTCTCTCTCTCTGCCTTTTCAGCGGCTGTGCATTCCAAATATCAGAAAGCTAAAGAACACAGTGACTCCCACGAGGGAGATGGTCGCAGGCGCGGTGAAGAACTGCCTGTAGTTGATGCGGAAGTACCAAACTACAGCCAGTATCACCACAAACACGGGCACCACCAGGCTGCTGGTGCTAACGGCCACACCTGCAGCCCTGAATCCTCCGGAGACCCCAGACCCGACTCCTGCTGCAGCCCCAGACTGAGCCCCTTCCTCTGGACTGGCTTCGTGCAGGGCCTGGGAGATATGGCAGTGGATCACGCTGTTGTCTGTGATGTTTAGGGATAACAGGGTCTTCTTGGGATCCTGCAGCAACTGGCCTTGGTAGATTAATTTAATTTGATGCTCCCGACCTGAGAAACATTTACTGGGAAGAAAAATGAGAATGATAAGTCATTAAAAGGAACAGCTCAACATTTCATTTGAAAATTTTGTTGAATAACTCGACACCATCCTCGTGTTTGTACAATAAATTCAAACTTACAGCATCTAGACATTCAGCTTAGCTTGTCGCCAAGACTAGAAACAGGGAAGCCTTTCATATGACTCTATCTAAAGGTAACAAAATTTGCAATCCAGCACCTCTGGAGCTCAATGAATGACATGTCACATCTGGTTTGTTTAATCTGACCAAAAGCCAACGTGACAAAATCAACACACTGCCATTTGTGCCTGACTTCTTGCCGTCAACGCGAACCAGCAGAGGGTCCAGGAATTTGCAACACCTGAACGAGAGTTAGTTCTACAAATAGCCTCTTGTGAAACTACAAGGAAAGTTTTCCCACTTCGGTTTTATAAGATTTAACAAACAAGGCACGGCATCTTAGTGACCTTTAAGAGTGGTAGGGAGTATGTGTTACCTTTGGACAGACTTGGGGAAATCTGTTTCCAGACTTTATGCCAAGCTAACTGGCTGCTTGCTGTATCTATCTAATGATCTATCTATGCAGGAGGTGTGTTAGTGGAGGAGTTATTTCACCAACCTCTTCAGTACTCCCACTGTATCATCTGGTTCTACAATAGCCACCTCCTCTGTTTCATTTAAAAACTTAAGACGGACACAAATGGAAGTGGTGGTAGTGGTTGTAGGGGAGACGGTGTTGGTCAAAACTGAAATATTCTTGATCGCCTTTTTTTCTTCCTCCTCCAGCTCATCATCGTCATCCTCTTCTTCTTCCTCCTCCTCCTCCTCCTCCTCCTCTCCATCAGAAGCATTCAGTCTTCCTGCCTGAGGTTGTTTACTCCTTTGTATGTCCAGCAGCAGATCTGTCCAAACCCCCTCGGCTCCCTCTCCCGCCCCCTCACCCTCCCCTCTATCAGTGGTCGGCTCAGCCTCATCCGGCTTGTTCTCCTGTGAAGGCGGAGGCGTCTGCTGTTCAGGGGCGTCAGCGTTTGTGGGCCCCCCGCTGTAGCTGTCATGGCCTCCCAGTCCTATCAGGGAGGCGTGAGCGCCCACAGTGAGGATGGTTCCCAGTATGTGGTCTCCCCGATCGGCCACGTGGGTCGAGAGCCAAGCCAAGATGAGGGCCAGGACCAGGAGAAATACTCCGCCTGCTGCTGCCACCTCATCCTCCATCCCATCCAACATGGTCAGTGCACACACTGCCATCTCTGTCCTCCAAACCTGAACAACATAGGCACATGAAGAGCGTGACTCCAGAATAACAAATGAGGGTGTACGATCTGTACAACAAGTGATGGGACCACGTAAACAAACTCAATTTATAATTTACTCAATAAATACAGGCATTTCTTTCAAGGTTTAAACCCCGGTGTGCCATGTTGTGGACTACCAAAGTATTCCAAATGTCATGCCACAACTTCTCCTACATAGCAACGTGTGATCTTTTTCTTTTGGAGATACAGCTGTACATTCTGTTGTATTATTATTTGCATTGCTCTGCACATTAGGAAAAAAATATAAAAACAGGATTTCAAAGAGTCAAAGTGGCTGCATATAGTTGACGTTTAACTGTATTTCTGGCAGAAAAACAGGCATTTTAAGAGATATTTACATACAACAAAGGCGGTGAGGTAATTTCAGACAAAAGTTACTCATACTGAATATCAGGCGCAGCTATCAGGGCTGGCTAACAGCTGTTTCCTGTATCCTTCGAGCTACATCTAACCATCCAGCTATTCAAAGTCGTGTCGGCAGTGTTTTCTCTTGTCGTGTTTGCTCTTGTCGGTCATAAAGTATACGTTAGCCACTATTAAAGCTAGCCCGCCGTGCTGCTAACTTGTTATGTTATAGTTTATGCTGGCTGTCAGCGAGCTAACTTAGCTTTCCAGCTAGCCTACTTAGCTAGCAAAAGAACGACCTTCGGTTGTTTACGACTCTCGCTGCTCGCTTTGTTTTGTCGCTGCACTTTTCAAACTGAACACAGGCGTCGTGTGAACGCCCAAAAGTCTTCTTTGTATGTGTGTACACATGTGGAAGGTTCTTACCTGCCAGCTGTAAATTCAGAGCATGTTTGAAGACGAGGCTCAGTGCTAGCTAGCAGCTGCTACTTGAAAACCACATAATAAACACACAGACGGCGTGACGTCACCGCCGGGCACTGGGGAGGGGGGGTTGTTTGGGATATGGGTCATGCCTGTTGCTCCTCCCATTTGAGATATACTATACTATACTATACTATACTATACTATACTATACTATACTATAATATAATATAATATAATATAATATAATATTTTTTTTCTATTTGTCACCACAATCAAATAATAAGAGCATTTGTTTTGCATGCATCCAAGGACATTTCAGAAAATAATTTTAATTCAAATTGACATGATGTGTTGTCAGCAAGAGCAACTAATGTGATTAGTCAGTTGACAGGAAATTGGCAATTATTTTGCAGATACTTACGTATTGCAAAATACACCTTTGAATTTGCATTTTGGATGAGAACATTTTTTACAAACAATAAATTGTTTATTGATTAATGAAATAATCAGCACAGTAATCGGAAATTAAAAATAATCATTCTGAAGTCCTACACAAAATAGTTCAAGATCACCCCCAACTATTAGAATCAGAATCAGAATCCTTTATTAATCCTTCAAGGAAATCGTTTTGTTGCTGTTGCTCCCATATAGTGACAGTTGCTAGTTGAATAAAGGTAATACAAAAATAAGTAAGATGCATTTTAAGTAAAGGAACAATATTGCACGAGTATTCACTATATACAGAGGTAGAGGTTGCAAATAAATTAACGGCGTCTGAAGTGTTAAGGGTGTCAAGAGTGTCCAAAACTCAGTGGGAGGAGTTATAAAGTTTGATGGCCACGGGCAGGAATGACCTCCTGTGGCGTTCTGTTGTACATTTGGGTAGAATGAGTCTGTTACTGAAGGTACTCCTTAGACTGGCCAGTGTGTTGTGGAGTGGGTGAGATGTGTTGTCCAGGATGGTCTTAACTCTTGCCAGCATCCTCCTCTCTGACACTGTGTTCAAAGAGTCCAATTCCACCCCGACAACATCACTGGCCTTGCGGATCAGTTTGTTGAGTCTATTTGCGTCTGCCGCTCGCACCCTGCTGCCCCAGCATGCAACAGCGTACAGGAGCGCGCTGGCCACCACAGACTCATAGAACATCCTCAACATTGTCTGACAGATGTTGAAGGACCTCAGTCTCCTCAAAAAGTGGAGTCGACTCTGTCCCTTCTTGTAGAGTGCCACAGTGTTCTTTGACCAGTCCAGTTTATTGTCAGTGTATACTCCCAGATACTTGTAGTACTCCACAATGTCCACCTGGGCCCCCCGGATGGTAACAGGGGTCACTGGAGCCTACTACATTACATAAACTACAACATTAAAAAGTAAAATATTGTAAAAGCAGATATTAATGCATGAGTAATAATAATCATAATATAACAGACAGAGGGGATATTTACAGAGTTTATTTACTTTTAACACTCAACGCTTACTGATCTAATATGTAACACTGTCCATCTTTTTAAACAGTGGATGTGTAACATTATTTCATATACAATGAATGAAAAGCCTTTTAGTATCATTAAAGTATCACAGTGAAAGTACAGTATACATATAATGACCTCCAACAGTGTTATTGCACTGGCTTATTCTCTGTGTGTAAAGTGCACAGCATTGTTTCCTTCTAAGTTGGAGTATAGATCAAACATGAGTTCAACTGACAACTGTAGTCTCCTGAAAATCATGGAAATATGGCACAAAAAATCAATTTAATAAACATATTAATATCCCAAGTAGAATGCACAATATTTCTTACTTTACATGAGATATGTATATATGGTAGCGTAATTATACAATAGTTAAACTTACTGTTTATTAGACCCTCATGTAACAGTAATGTGATACAGGTTTAAGCAAACACACTGACATTAGTATTATTAACCAAGCCAATATGAACAAAGACTGAATAAACTGTTACAAAACTAATAAGAGAAAACAGATTATTGAAGTCTAAAATGAATCATAGATGTTTCAAAAGAGGCCCCATATTGTTGAATTATGTAAAGACAGAACATAGTCACAGAAGCATCCCTTCATTACACAGCAGCAGATAACCCCTCACAGAGCAGGGAATGTTCAGTTCACTGACAGCTGAGTGGCACTGGGCTCCTAAGTGCAGCCGTACAGCACATCGGCAGAGATGCTGCAGAGAGCGGGGCTGGCCACTCTGCTGACGCACCGAGAGGAGGAGAGAGCGCTGCTCCTGGGGCAGAAACAAGAGTTACTACGGCGTGGAAGGTAAATAAAAAGAGGAGAGGAAGTGTCACACTGCACAGCGCTCACCTCAGAGACCTCAGCAGGCAAAGAGTCCATCCAGTCACAGGGAGGGATGGATGTGTATGAGTTTAGCATCACCTCCAGAGTGGCAGGAGAGAGGATGCACTGCTTCAGCATCTATAAAGGAAACAAGAATGACTATTCATATTACTGATTTTAGATGCAGCAGAGATCACATTTCTCTTTGTGTTTGACCGGACCTTTGGTGAAACGGGCTGAGCTCCGTGGTTCAGAAGGGACCGTGCTATTGCTTCAGGTTGCTGGTCTGGGAAATCCTCCACTACCTTAAGGACCAAGCAGAATGGTGATTATCTTAATACCTGAATGACAAAGGTGCCTCTCTATATGGTGACTGTTTGTACATCTTGAAATCCACCAAGCGCTCATATGCTACCTGCAACAAACAGTCCATTGGTGTGTATCCTGCACAGTTGACAACATCAGCCTTTGCTCCATGCTGCAGGAGGACATCTACGATCTTGGGGCAGCAGTTTGCACAGGCGTTGTGCAGTGGGGTGTGCTGCTTCCTGCCTGCAGTTCGGGGGTCAGCTCCTGCATCCAGCAGCCTCTGAACTACACGGAGGTACTGTCCAGCCTCAGAAGGCCTCTCGGCCCCGGAGCAGGCAGCATTCAGAGGAGTCTCCCCCTCTCGATTTGTGACTAAAACATCTGCTCCGTGGGTGAGGAAGAGCTCCACGTGCTCCTCCAGGCCTCGCCGAGCGGCCACGTGCAGAGGTGTGAGCCTCGACTCCCTCGTCCTCACATTGACCTCTGCCCCTCCTTCTATAAGCAGCTCAGCACAGCTTAGAAAAAAGGTAGAAACTTTGGTCATGACATCCGCCAACATCAGTATATACATTACGTTGAACCTTTCTTTGCTAAAAAGAAAAGCTATATATCTATTCATTAAAGGTCTTTGAGAAAATTTTCATTTTATGACAGTCTTTTGTCTCATGATATAAAAATGATGATCTACTAAGATTTTTTTTTTTACTGGAGCAAAGGAAATGATTGAAGATGATTTTTTATTTTTATTTTTACTGTAAGAGAATTAAAACTCAAGTTAAATTGCCCCTTGGTAAAAATGGGCCTAACAGAGAAAAGAGACATTGGCACTGTTACTGTTATTGTTACTTATTGCTACTTTTCATCTGTTAAACCACTCACTGGAATGACAGGGGGGAGGTGCAGAGGTGAAGAGGAGCACTGCCATCAGCAGCCAACAGTTCAGGATCTGCTCCATGAGAGAGCAGCAGCTGGACGCACACAGAATGACCGCCTACACAAGCATCATGGAGGGCGGTGTAGCCTCCGGGGTCTGCGTTAACCTCAGCTCCACGAAACAGCAGCTCCTCCACACATCCTGAGTGTCCTCGGCTGGCAGCCAGGCGTAAGGCTGAGGTTTGTTTCACCTTGGAGCTCAGCGTCCACATCCCTGACAGAGGAACAGGAAGGCGGTCAAGTATTAACAGTGTTTTTGAAAGATTCTAACAGGACTTTAAACTCATACCCATCTCTGGAGTCCACACCATCTCCTCATGCACTGTCTCCATCAGGGCATTGACCATTGCAGGGTCCTTAAGCACTGCATACACTCCTTTCATGTCCCCACACATGAAGGTGTTGTGGATGGCCGTATCTCTGCACCGGGCCTGGGGTGGAGGGGCTCGTACCTCCTGGAGGCGCTGCTGTCTGGGAGGATGTCTAGTGGCCCGAGGCAGTGGGGCCCTGGTCATAGCTCTCCTCTGAGCCAGCGCTCGCCGTGCATTCTCCCACTCCTGAAACTCCTGCTCCAATCTCAGAGAACGCAGTGAGGTAGAGGAGAACGGAAACGTGTCCTTTGACATGGCACCCTAAAGTCAGTCTGACAGAAAAGAAACCTGTTAGAGTGTAATAGTGAATTGTTTATAATACTATTTTCCTGTTCATGTTAGTTCATCTCTGAAGCAGCAGCGTCTTGCCTCTAAAGCACCGTGAAGTACTGTTTACAGAAATGTCAACACACTTTTACTTACCCTTTACTGGAACTGAGACACAATAGTCCAAGCAGAGGTCCACTAAAAACTCAATCTCATTTACTTTTTTAATTAAACTACTATGAAGAAACTTAGATTTGAGTTTGTGTCCTTTGTGGACACAGTCACAAGTTTGTGGCTCAAGTACAACTTCAGCATTAGTTATTAATAGACCTGAATGCAAGCTGACACTCGTCTTATCCACACTGGCCACTAGGTGGCAGCAAGGGCCTAGCAGTTGTTTCCCCAACGGCCAAGTACAGCAAACAACTAAGACGTGTCAAGATAAGAACATATTTTAGTATGTTCTGTTTTTCAACGTAAACACTGTTAAAATGTTTTTTTCTTATCTTATAAGATGATGCAGTTATTAGACACAACAGTCTTACCATAAAATCTTGTGTGGTTTGTTGTTTTCGATCGTATCGTCGGCAAGACGAGTTGCCCGATTGTTGCTCAAAAGCAGAGTATTATTTCCAGTTTTTAATGTAATACATTTTAATTTTATATATTTTATCTTCATATAATTTATCTTAACGATAATAATCATTCTATGTTTAATGCACTGTAGAACAGAGATAAATACTCAGTATCTAAGCTAAAGTAAAAGTGAAGCTAGCTTGAATCCGGAAGTAATACGGTGCAAATGCTCTCGCTCTGCTTCAACACTCTTTGCAGAAGCATTCCTTACGTCATGACGTCGTGTTTGGTTTGAACCAGCGTCGCGGTACCAAGCAGCAAAGTTTTCATGTAGCTAGCTGGCTAGTCGCGTTTGCTTACCAAAGTAAATGTATTGTAAAAGAAAATATCTCTTTATGCACCGTTATTGAATGGCCGTCCATGTCGACGTAAGCTTGGTGTCTCTGTCCAAACTGATCAAACAAGGCTTCCATCGCGATATCTCATGACTACGATGGTAAGTGTCCAGAAAACTAAAAGCAGCTCGAGCTAACATATGCTAGCAAAGCTCACAGGTAGCACAAATGTACGACACGTTTTTATGAGTCCATTTTGAATAGTTTAACAGCATCTTGGCATTTGTTGCCGCTCGTGTTGTGAAGGGATTTCATTTTATGTGTTGTAACTTCTGTTGTAGAGCTGCACGTTAGGTGGCCTGTTCAGCATTGGAGAGGACTTCGATGATGAGGTGACTTGAACACACCTGATTTCATCTGTTACTTAACTGTCAGCACCTACAGCTCGCATTCTGCAGCATAATGATCCTCCTGCGTCTCATCGTTTCCTCTGTGTGTGTGTGTGTGTGTGTGTGTGTGTGTGTGTGTGTGTGTGTGTGTGTGTGCGCGCGCGTGTTTCCCAGGACCTGCTCGGGACAGACTGGGCAGCCTCCTCATCTTCTGGACCAGCCGATGTGACAGCTGCTGTGTCATCCTGCGCTCTGCGTGCCTCCTCTGTTGCTCACAGAGCCCCGGAGAAAATTTGCCTCCAGCAAACTGGAGAGAGATCAGCTGCCCTGTGTACTGGCACACCATCAAGGAGCAGCACGCACACTGCTGCTGGACAAACTGTTGCTTTGGGTTTGAGACAACTCTCCTCCTCCTCCTCCTCCTCCTCCGCTCAGCCTTATTCTCTCCCTCCTCCTCCTACACTAAATAACTGTCTGCCAAATTTGGCGTCAAATGTTAACACAAAGGAGTCTCTGAAGCCCAGCGTGGCTCAGGATGACTTTGATGACTGGGACGTTGACCTTGCTGACCTGGATGAGTGCGACAGCCAAATGGGGCAGCCCCCTCCACCTGCGCCCAGAGTCGAGGCTTCAGCCAAAACTCTGCGACCTTCGACGTGTGGACGGATTCAGACACCTCCTCCTCGGACCCTTTCCACTCCACATCCACAACCGACAAATCCCTGTCCCACTTTTGCATTAGCCCCTCCTCAGAGCCCTGGTGTTTTTCCTGGCCTCACCGCGACTTCTCCTGCACCCAGCCCCATTTCCAGGACACTCAACAAACCTCAGCAGCCGCACAAACCATGGGCAACTCCCAAACCTTCCCCTCGGGGCCGTAACCTCTTTGAGACGGTCTCCCCGGCTCCCTCCCCCTCTGTGAGCTCCTCCACTCTGAGCCCTCATCCCCTCCACACACCTGTCCTCACCAACCGCCTGGTCCAGCTGGTATCTGCCTCCAGTAATCATCCTAAGAAGAGGCCTCGCTCTGAGCCTCAGCGGCCCAGGACGCGGCGCTTCCCCGGTCCTGCAGGACTTCTGCCACAACAGGTTATTCTCATGCAGCACTGGCGCTCTCCCTCTGCCACTCATCTGAAATACCTCACATCTGTTTGTACCTGCCGAGATGATGTGTGTTTGTTTATCCGCCCTGGTGCCATATTATGATTTAAATCTTGTTTTTCAGCCTCAGGGTCAGAACATGGACCAGATAGTGGTGTCTGTTCCTCAGACTCCTGCTCACGGGGTTGTGGCCCGACTGCCTAACCAGGTAAATAAAAACATAAACAGAGATGGAGTTATTCTCGGCACACATGAAACTTTGATATACTGAAGGTCTTCAGCTGGTGAATAAATTACATATTCTGTCAACACTTTTTTCTATTAGTTTAGTTTGCCAAATGTCAGGAAACAATGGAAACTATTTGCTATTGACCAAGCTGACATTTTTTTAATTGTCTTCATTTAAACAGTCAAGCTCATCACTGGATGGTTTAGGTTGATACCGTAGAGGATAAGATAACCTCTCTGGAGAAAGCTGTTGACCATTTTATTTCTAAAAAAGCCTCTCAGATAAATTGTTAAATGTTTAATGGAATGCTTTCCTGACAGACAAACTAGGTTGTTGTTTCATGTGTGAAGACAACACTTCAGTAGAGCCCTGCTAATCTGGTGCTGGTCAGCTCTGCGCTGAATGATGCCTTCATGTTCTCCTTGGAAATTACAACTTTGAAGTTTTCAAGTTCTCACTAAAGCTATCATTTCTACCTAGTCTTTTCTGCGATAGACTCCCTTAAACCCAGATTAACATAAGGCAGGAGTGAAGCTGGGAAGGTGTCCCTCACACAGTCATCTTTTTGCTGTGTACAACTGAAGAGCAATAACTGATCTTGTTCCATCTGCATCTAGCAAGGCTTTAGTTGTTTCCAAAATGACTGTTTGGGGTTGCCAACAAATCCCCACTGTTTGGGCTGCACTACTTATTAATTCCAACATGCTGAGATATTGCATTTTTTCTTCATATTTTTTCAAAAGAAGAAGAGAGAGAAAAATACAAAACCCTCAGTGTTCACAGTAATACGGACAATTTTGCTTCACCCAATTGAAGTCATTCTAAATACAGATTCTGGTTTAAGTTTTTATAAGGATGCTAAATAATGGGATGGAAGACTGATGCATCCTAAATATCAATCACTATAGAACTGACATTAGCAGTGAATCCATTCACTAAATGAAAAAAACCCAGATGGAGCCATGCTTTTAACACTGCTGCCCTCATTGATTCCTGCTTCATTCGTCTTGTTTGAGCAACTGGTCGTTTTGCTCTGTCCACGTTTGTACCCCCCATTTAAACTCGTCATTTCACCTGATGTTTACACAACCCTGGCAAACACAGGCAGAAAGAATGTGTTTATGTTAACCAGAGAAAAACGGTACGATCAAGTTTTTACGTGGTCTTTAGGAGCTAATATTTTGTGGTATAATTGTGTCCATGTAAATGAAAACACTGAGGTCAATAAACCTTCAACCAATGTTTTGGCCACAGGGGGCAGCAACAGCAGTCTGAGAACACTATTGACTTCATATTTGAAGTTTACATAGAAAACAGACGCTTATTTAAACATCCACTATGTTAGTTGCCATCCGATATCCACTGTCTTTTAGCTCTGTGGTGAACGTCCTCTATCTCTTCAGGGAAACGCCTGTCTCTTCAGCTACTAGAGTAGCTACCGATAACCAGGATCTGTTTGTTGTTTGGTGCATTGTTAGCACTACATGACACAGTGTGACTTTGTGTTAAAGGGTTCCAGCTCACAGGAAGAGGAGTTCAGCAGTGGTGCCTGGGCAGCGATGAAGGCAGAGATGGGACTGGATGAGAGGAATCCATCGTGCTTCCTGCACTCCTACAGTGTGGTCATGGTGCTTCGCAAGGCAAGCTATCATTACACATCTGTAGTTGTTCACTTACAAACACCTTACAGGAGAAAGTCCTACTCAAGCTGTTTACTGAAGTGCTGTTTTATGTGCTGGGATATTCAGGTCAAACAGTTATTTATCCTCCCTCATAACAGGCTGTGTCGCTGCTGGAGGTCTATTAGCATAATCAGGACAAATGACTGCGCTGCTCCGGAGGTGTTTTGTGATTATAAACAGTGTGATCACTCATCAATCACGCTAATGGAGACTGTGCTGTTGTTCTCCTCTCTCTCTCCATCTGTAACTACTGGAGGCAGCCTCCGTGGAACAGTTTTATCCTGTCATCCATCTTTAATATATAACAGTATACTAAGTACTCAAAATTGAACAGTTTCAATTTTGAGTACTTACACATGTTGGTTTCTGCTGCGTGTGCTTGACTCCATCTCCAGCCACAGAATCACTGGCAGGATGCTGACTAAGCTCATTCAGGTTAAGCTGTTTACATGAATGTGGCCTTCCCAAAATCCTTGTTTGCATGAATAAAACAAATGAGCACAGAGCTCCAGGATGTTTCATTTGATGCAGTGGAAAGAAAGGATGATCCCAATAGTAAATCCTGCTCATGGCTGTTTGATTTATTGACATCAGCAGCACATCTTCATCACCTTCACAACTCTGTGGGTGTAGATGGTGAAAATGGAGTTGAATTTAAAGTTTACTGATTTAACAACAAAGAGCTGTTTACATGACACTAGTATTCTACTACTTATCAGAATAACAATGCCTCATATAACCACCTCACTCAGAACAGACTGGCCCAATTACCAGGAAGTATCGATCAGATTGAGAGTGGTGGTGTAAGCCTTTGATAACCAGAAAAATATTTAAATATTAACATATACATTGGTTCTGTGATCAGTTGATGTGTTGAGTTCTCTGGCAGGACATTTTCTTTTCAAATTTGCTGATATAATTCAGAATTCATTGGTCTGTAAATGATGGCAAGCCGTCCTGGTGCAGATGCAGCAAAACGGGCTGCCCATGTTTCACTGACAGGATGAGGTTGTGATGCTGGAATACAGTGCTGTTTAATCTCCAGACATGAGCCTCTCATTTAAGATAAATTATTCTACTTTGATCTTGTCTGTCCGCAATACATTTTCCAAATAGACATCTGGCTTATCCACATGATGTATCGAAAACTGTTTTTTTGCTTAAAAAATATAATGATCAAATCAATTTGTTTTGACTGCCAGTTAATCTGTCAATGAACCAATCAAATCCAGGAAGCTGATGTGATGGTTTCTCTCTTCTTCAATCAGGCTGCACTGAAACAACTGACAAAAAACAAAGTGCCCAACATGGCTGTGGTTCTGAAGAGCATCATCCACACACATGCTGATGCCAAGGTTGTGTTCAAAGACCCGACAGGTAGTGATCACACAAACACATACACAATTAATAAATACAGTGACTCATTGTGGAAATGATGTGATATGTTGTAACACTGAAACACTCCAAGCTGCACTAAGCTGTTGGTTTTACCTTTAACATTTGCTCTCTGAGACCTCGCCATCATACACTTTGGGCCTGTTCAGATTTGATTCAGGTTTTCCGATGTAGCCAAGTGGCCAGCTTTAGGTATGTGTGTTCATGTGTCTCCAGATCCGGTCTCAGTTTGCAAATAAACCCTGACATCATCTGGGGCGCAGTAGAATATTTTAACAGCTGCTGTCTCGTTGTACTCGTATTAAATACTTCTATTTGTGAATTCTTACTTAGATTTTATTTTTTTACTTGGTTAATAGCTTACTATTAAACATTCCTTTTCAGGTGATCATTTATAATGAATGAGGCAAAACTCAGGCAAATGTGATCACAGTGCATCCTGAGAATGTTCACCCCTGTCTTTTACACTGGCCACTTGCAATCAGATTACCCAGATTGGATCTTAATGCTAGGTCTGAACCGGCCCTTCAGCCACAGTAACATTCCTGATTAGACATGCAGATGCAGAGCACACCCACACACATTAAGTTCACATCTGTCCTTCCTCTGGAACAGGAATATTTTTTCTCTCATCCACTCGGTTCCTCTCCTGCTTCATCTTAAACCTTCACCCTTTCCACTGATCCACCTCTAAGCTGAGGTGGTTGCCATGGTCACCAAATAGCCGCACCACGAGGTGTACTGATTATCAGCACTCAGGAGTGGATGTTGTTCTCAATGCCAGACTTAAGTGCTTATTGGGGATTCAATTGCAGTGAATTGGCATCAGTAGCAAGTGGGTATTAAGCTACCGTACGCTCTGTAATGTTCCTCCCACCTGCTGGAAGATTTGCAGCTTTTTCCCCAGCACTGTGTCTCGGAGGCTGCTGGGCTGAAAGAACAATTCGATTAATTGATATTAAGATGAGTCATTAATTGGGAAAAATTTAAATAAATAAATAAACATTTTTTTTTTCATAATTTTGGACGTATATATACTTAATGTTGTTATGTTCTCTCCTCTGCGTGGGTTCTCTCCAGGTACTCCAGCTTCCTCCCACCGTCTAAAGACATGCTCATTAGGTCATTAGGTCATAAGTTCCACCCCCTCCATGTTAGTGGGCGGGACTTGGGCCAAACTAAAACACTAAAATACATGTCCAGTAATTTTTTTTCATTTTAGGTATTTAATATAATACTGATGCATGCTCAAGTGTTTTGTCTCATAAGTTTTGTTTGATGCTATAGAAACAGGATGTGACATGATGACTACAAGTTGCCATGCCAACTGCTTGGTGAAGCAGTTCCGTAGGACCATGAGAGTAGGAATAAATAAACAAGTGCAGTGTATAATCCAGCATTTTTTTGTAACTGGTGGAGGTAGAGCAGAGCGTAGTATTAAGCAAACTAAAATGGGGTGGGCCAATGATCGCGTGGCTCCGTGTGGCTCCACTCTTGGACTGTACTGCGAAGACTCTAGCTCCAAACAGGTTGGCCAATGGGAGGAAGTGGGGACGCATTATCCGTATTTATACAGCCTACGTAAACCCATGGACCCTTATTTTTTGACCAAAGACGACACTAGTCAGTGTTTTATGTCAAGATAAATGCTGCAGGCTTTTATACACTGAAAGAAGCTTGTGGAGCTTTTGTTCATATTTCTTTGCATGCAATCAAGGACATATGTCACTGAAAGCAGATGTGGGTACCCCTGGATTTTTATAGGTTAGCTTATTTTGTTGAGGAAAAGAAATTTACTTGTGAGGTCTGTTTGTCCTGAATGATACATATAATGGGTTTAGATGGAAGGCACTTGCACAAGGTAACTCTACAGGGAGGGCATCTTCAAGAGACTATTTAAGAGGAAAAAATAAGAAGTGAAGAGGAAAGGGTGGTCTCAAGCCATATTTAGCTTTTATTTGAATGCTATGTCATGTTTCTCACCCACTGACCTACATTATATTCTGATAGGTGAACAGATTTAATTAAATTTTAACATAGTACACTGTGAGTGCCTGCCGAACATGTTGGGCTTTCAACCAGTCATTGTTTTAAAGTGACGGTGTTCTGTACTCTCACATTTCTGCTCAGGGGAGATTCAGGGGACAGTGCATCGGCGTCTGTTAGAGAACAGAGTGGATGAACTGAAGGTTGGAGCGGTACTACTGCTCAAGCAAGTAAGACTCACTGCCTACAGTTATAAGTATTACCTACCATGGTAACTGCAGTGCAGTGGTTACAAAGCTGTGCATCTGTCTTGTGTGAACAGGTGGGCGTGTTTTCCCCCTCCCATCATAACCATTACCTGAACGTGACTCCCAATAACCTGCTGAGGATCTATGCTCCTGATGGAGTCCCTCTGTCTGCCACTCCACTCTCTCCACTGGTCCTGGTGAGCACTGACAGTTGCACATAGCACATGTACATTTCAACAAATATTAAATCTCTCATCCAGTCAACTTGCTGGTGTCCCTTTGATTTCCAGGAGCCAATATTGCCATCACCCACTGGGAATCCCAGCGCCCAGCGGGAGCCTGTGTCTCGTATGCAGCTGGTGTTTGACGAAGAGGACGACGAGGGAAAAGATGGGGAAAGACGCTCAGAAGGAGTCAAAGACTCTCGAGTTCCTGCAGACGCAAGGTTCAGCTCGAGCAGAAGCCCCCGAGAGCATCCTGGAAACCAAGCTCCACAGGACTCAGGCTGGGATGCAGGTGGGGCCCCATGTAATAAAAACTTGTAAGGAGACTGATAAGAGATTCATTCCAGTCACACTCTGCTGCCAAGTGTCAGACTGCAGTAAAATGTTGGTTGTGCTGAATAAAACAGCAGTGCTGTCTGGTGATGTTTGACTGTGACCCCAAAGCCAGTGGCAATGTAGGAAAACAATGACTTCTGATTGCATTGTTCTGCACCAGAGCTGCTTTCCCATTTAAATGAATCCATTGTTTTGTTTCTGTTATTCTGTTAGTGGAATGCAATATTATGTAGATGCACAAGATAACTGACAATACAAGGTCTTAAAATTCCATGATTTGCCTGATCAGACGTCATCTCATAAATATTAATCTAATAATGAAATGAAATGTCCCAGTGTTTCTGGGCACTGAGTCCTTAATGTCGTTGCTTCATTCTTAAAGGTCAAGAGACAAATATTCCAATCACTATTATTTCTGAGAATGTCAAGACGTTTTGTATAGCACTCCTAGAAGATAAAGCTTTAGCCATCAATAGATCAGAATTTTCACTCAGAAACATGAGAAATCAGCATGTGAGACTGATCAAGGGAAACCCAAGTCTGAGCTGAGCCTGACAGCCAACAATGGTAGCTGTGGCTCATCCACTGTTCACAAGATTATAGGTTCGAGCTCCAGCTTCTCTGTCCACATGTTAGAAATGTTTGGTAGAGTCCAATTTTGGGGGTTCCTGGTGGGCCAAGACGTCCTGTTTGTTTGCTGGTCATTAGTTACCACCTGACTAGCAACAGAAGTAGTAGTTGACAGCTTGACAGGTTACACTCAGTCAATAGCTTACAACCACTGCAACGGCTTTGTATTTGCTTGACCAACACAACGTGCTTGCTTGCTGACAGGATATGACTGGGCTTTCACTTCTTTTCCTCTCCACACAGACAGCGTACCTGCATGCAACCAAAGCCCCCTTGAATGTTTGTAGCTTGAGTAGTGTTAACCAAACACAAATCCAAAACCATCCACCACCACCACAACCTTATCCTTTTTCTGCAGATTCTGCATATTCACAAGCAGATAACTCTACATTGACATTAGACCAGCAGTTTGCACAGTAGCTCATTGCTGTTCATGTGCATAAATGACAGGTAAAACAGAATAAATGTGCTACATGCAGGACATTTACTATACAAAATCTTTCAGATCTGGGTAAAATCATTGTTTTGATTTGGCACCACCCTCAAGCTACACTTTACATTTTGAAACTGAAAATGTATCACTTTGTTTTTCATCCATCATTTGCACACTTGTGTTTTAAAAAGAATAATTGCTATAAATAGACTATAGACTAGTTATTTTCACTATTGATTAATTTCTACTTATAGTATTATTTGATGAAAATGATTCTATCACGGTCCAAGATGAAGTTATGCATGTCCTTTTGTGTTCAACTCGTCTGAAATAACTGCTGTCTGATGTCCTGACCTGTCTGTCTTGTGCAGATGACCTGGATGAACTGCTGGGAGAGCTACATGAAGACACCTACAGCTTTTGATGGCAACTTCACATCAGATCTTCTTTATCTTCTTTACAGACTTTATGACTGATTTCTGTTAAAAAACTGTTTCCTTATATCACCTTATTTAAATCAAGAGCAGGTCTAAATATGTACAGTACATTTTGAAAAGATTAGATCCTGTTCATAAATATTCACGGAGAAGAGAATGAATTAATTAGTTGTTAATGCTATGCGTCATTGATGTGTCACTAGAAGCCAGCACATGCTCATTATTTCAGAAAGCAGCCGTGTTTGATATCAGCTCCGTGTCTTACACTGTACTCTTGTAGACTTTAATGAGTCTGGGATTGTGTGTATGTGTGTTACAGGATGTTCCCTTCGCTTTCCTTTCATTCTCATCCACTGCTGTACTTGCTTCAGTGACCTTGAAATGGAAAACTAATCTACACAACATTGATTTGCTAATTATGCAAAAAGAGCTTTGTCTGTTTGTTGTGTGTCTCCATTTGTCCTCAACCTCCATTTTCAGTCGCGTCTGCGAGGCTCGAGGTAGATCAGCTGACCCCGCCTGTTTACAGTGCTTTAAGAGGAGAGGTTTTTGGGCAAGGATTGTAGGGAGGTAGTTTTATGTGAGAAGCATTTACCTGGCCCTGTCTACATCATCCAGCAGGCTCTTATTGAGGCTTTCCCAATAGCACTTCGCCCCTAGATCTAAGCTCCTCCTCTAGACCTTCTTTACTATAGCAGATTCAGGTTAATCCTCAGCCTCTTTCTCATTTGAGCATGGTGCAGCTCAAAAGAGAGAGAATGGGGAAGATGAAATGGGTCGTGTTTATGGTCCCTGCTCTTAGCTGTTTGCCTTAAATGAGTACAGTTTATAGTGCAGCCGATAAGTATTTGAATAGCTGCACTTCTTCTGGTGTTTGGGCTCTGCACTTCTGCACACTGGATCTGAAATAAAGCAGCGAATGAAAGCTGATTTTCAGTCAAAATGCAGAAGCAGACCTGTTTGCATTACTTTATAATGCAGGTAAATGAAAAGTCAGTTTGACAATGTTCAGTGGCGCAGGGTGCTGTGCTTAAAAATGGTCTTTAAAGTTTAAAGGTAGCACAAACTTCTTTTATATTGGTTTTGTAGCAAAAAATCACAAATTTCAAATTCATTGCTAATATACGCAAATTGGACTATGTAAAATCCAATTTTTACACGGTATTGATGTGAAGTCCCTCAAGTCAAGTCAGCACTTGGACATTATGGTCAGTGATTCATTCAAAATCTAAAGGGCTGTATTATAGAGACAGATATGACAGTATTTCATTTTTCTTCACAGTAGTTACTCACACTGTGGGTCAGGACACCACCAAGAGGTCCTAAGATAATTCTGTGGGGGTCACTTTATAAGTGATTGCTGACCTTTTTGGCTTGTTGCCCCTTAAAATAATAGCTCTATGCCTCTCTATAGAACACACCGATCAGGCGTAAGTTTATGACTGCTGACAGCTTAAGTGAATAACACTGATTATCTCTTTATCACAGCACCTGCTAGTGGGTAGGATATTATAGGCAGTAAGTGAACATTTTGTAAAGTTGATGTGTTTGAAGCAGGAAAAAGGATTTGATCAAGATTGATAAGGGCCAAATTGTGTAGGTGACATGACTGGGTCAAAAGCACTCCAAAGCTGCAGCTCTTGTGGGGTGTTCCTGGTCTGCAGTGGTCAGTATCTATCAAAAGTTACCAAAGGAAGGAAGAGAGGTGAACCTGTGACAGGGTCATGGGCTGCTAAGGCTCCCTGATGTACGTGGGGAGCGAAGGCTGGCCCGTGTGGTCTGGTCCAAGAGATGAGCTGCTGTAGCTCACATTGCTGAAGACATTCACGCTGGTTCTGAAAGAAAGGTGTCGGAACACACAGTACATTGTAGTTTGTTGCATATGGGGCTGCATATCAAATCAAGCATCTGTGGGATGTGCTGAACAAACAAATCTGATCTGCTACTAACATATTGGTGCCAGATACCACAGCACACCTTCAGGGGTCTCGTGGAGTCCACGCCTTGACGGGTCAGGGCCTTACAATTTGAAATCCTGAGAAACACAGTTAGACAAGGAGAAGTGCCATCACAGAGCAGAATCCCAGATGAAGGTAGTAGGAAAGGACAGGACCCCCTGAAGTCTAGACACTGCTGGTGGTGGAGCAGAGAGACTGAGAGACAGTCAGGATGAGGTAGAGATGTGGAGGAGGAGGGCTGCAATGACAGCCTGGAAGGCAAAGTGACAGAGTTGCAATGAGTTTAAAGAGCAGGGACTTGGGGTGGGCTCAAAGAATGCAGTGAAATAGATAATTAGATATGAAAAGTGATGCTGCAATAGATATTGAAGTGATTTGGATAGCGTAGGAAAGAGGAAGTGCATGAAATGAGGAGGAGAATGGATCAGCAGAAATGGCCAAACTGAACCTAGAGACAAAATGTATGAACAGATCTTTACTTTTGCACAGGCCTCATAAAGTATAAGAAAAATAGGATTAAATCTAAATCTGGGATTAAAAAATAAAACAAATCTCAAACCTTTGTATTTTCCTGAAAATTCCATTCTTTAAATGTCCTTACAATAAAGCAGAACAGTATGTAAATATGAGATGTAAAGTCTTTTGTTCATAACAAGCGATCCAGGGTCACAATTAGACAATGCTTAATTTTAAAGAGGCCACAAGCCAAAAAAATGAATAAATCACTGCGTTTGACACAGTCCAACAATAAATGACCTATAGTGTCTGTGTTGATACCAGCAGGTGGTAGCATTGAACCCCTCTGGGTCCTAGTGGACATCATTAACCCAGTTCATGAGTTTATGAGAGCGAGCAGATATCCAGCACCTGTTTAATTGGGGGGAACTTAATTTGACCAGAACAGGAGTCTTTGAAACTGTCTTCATGTGTGTATGAAGAGGGGGTTGCTCCTTCCCTAATCTGCACATCTACCAATTAAGACCTTCACAAAAGGAGGGCTTGGTTCCAGCACTCTGTGGCTATTCCTAACACACTCTGGAATAATTTGCCCTTCTACTTCAATCGCCTCTCGCCAGAGGTAATAATCAACTGATCCTAGTCACGCCAACTCTGGTACTTACACATCCTAATTATCTCCTGGTAAGAGCTTATTATTTTTCATAAGCCATTAAGATAGTCAGAAAGTGTAATTACTCTTCCAGTCTTGTCATGCATATAGTATAAGAAGTACCAAATGACCCAATATAATTTAAAAAATACATTTAGTAAGGATTCTTATCCTTGGTTTATTCTGGTTGAGTGTCCCTGGAGGAAAGCGAACTTTCTCATCTCTGACGTAAAGCACTGGTAATGCAGAAATAGGCCCGAAAATCCTACCAGTTCTGTACATTTTAACAAGGTCTGTCTTTATTGAAGAGATGATAGCTCTCAATACTTGAAAAGTTGGGGAAAAAGACAATCTGTTCTCATATGGGAGCTGAAGAGGAAAAGAAACTGCTGTGTGGGTTTTGTTACATGTTCTTCGCAACTGATGGAGGTAAAAATGATAATTCTGAAAATGTCCATGTTTTTGAGCACAATGAATTCTCATCCGTCTTGGCGGAAATGTCGAAGCAACTCTATTGAGAGGTTGTTTAATTTCGATCATCTTATCATCTTAAATCTTTTCAAGTACAAAAAACATGTCAACTAATTGGAAAATTGAACATCTTTTCAACTCCATCTGCTGATAAGGAACGTGATATGACTGAAAGCTGCAGAATGGCTACTGAATGACTCTTGAATTAGCATTCAAGTCAAGACTGAACTTTAAACCTCAAATAACAATGGAGTAAAATTTGTTGTTAGATTGGTTTCGGTTTAGTTCCCTCAATGCATTATGTATTGTGCATATAATATACAGTGCATATTTATGTATGCAGTTGGCATATCTTCACAATGTCTCTAAGAGCACTGATTCTCTGCTGTCAGTGTTAATCAAAGCCAGTCAGCACATTTATGCTGACAGAAAACAAACACAGGCTCATATTTCAGAATGTTTCAATAACATTTTTAGCATTAATACCATGCAAATTAAAAAGAAAAGTACAAGGAAAGGCTAACAATCCTCCTGCCTTTACTAATCCTGTGGTTGGTTGGATGGATTAAGGCAGATAAGATTGCTAAAGCAAAAAGCCTTATTTTCAACCCCGGAGACTGTTTAATCCCTGTAAAACTACACTCATTACCTCGGTGGAAAAAATGGGGAGATTTGCTTAATTAAGTTGTTAAGAAACCAGCAAACCCTGCAGCTGTGTGAGACCACAGCAAATTTCATTTGGGAGGAAGACTGTGTAGTCGACTGTGTGATGGCTTTGGGTGTAAATGAGTGTGTGCCTGACAGAAAGATAACGCTAACACGTTGCATCTTTCAGCTTCAGTCATTCTTGACTTGTATGTAGCGTTTCTGTGTAGTTGCAAATTGGTAAGTTGAGTGTGAAAGGGCAATGCGATGGAGGGATAGCCCTCGTTGACATGGTCTTTTAATATGAGTAGTTTAGTCACAAACTGATGATATTTTAATATTGCTAGTTCTTAGACTTCCAAACAAGTTCAGTGTAGAGATATTCTTGGTGTGAACGGTCCAGGGCCAGAGATCTAGTCCTAGTGTCTCTCCTATAGACATTATTTTGTATGTTAGATACTGCTGAGTAAATTGGAGTTAAAATGATTTCTTTCTTATAAAATAAAAGCCAACAAAACACACAAATCATTTAACAACATATAGAACATTGAAAGCATTTTCAGATTTTAGGAAAGGCTGCTATATTCTTCTGAAAGCAATAAACACACTGTAAATGTTATTTATTTTATGTTCATTCTCATTTGAAATGATCTGGTCGTATTTTATTTTGGCACGCAACAACGGAAAGCTGGATGATTTCCGGTCGCCATCTTTAGCTAATTAGTTTCAGGTGCGCCAAACGAAACAGTCTGCAGTGTGTATGCCCTCATGAAAGATAGGGTAAATATACTTTAACGGCGCTTCAAATGAATACTTTTCAGTGTTTTTGTTGAACACGCAAAACACTTAACAAGTGAAGGATTAAGTTACCCGATAATGAAGAAAGAAGAGGACTAAATCGAGAACTGGGGGCGGAACCGTCCTGCTGAACATGACGTTAACCGCAGCAGGTAAGCTAACATAACAAACAAATATTTAATACAACCAAATATTTGGGCGACTGGGAAGAAGAGATAGATTTCGTAAAAGTCATTAAAATGATTTCACATAAACAAGAGCATGTAGCTAACAAAGTTTTAATGTGCTATCTGAAATTTTGCAGAGAGGTAAAGGTGCGTGGTGATGAAACAAAATGGTGCTAATATGAACTAAGCGTTGTGGAAAAAATTACCGTTTATAGGCCGGCAATAATTATTTAGTACTGACAAAGTGATTGCATTACTCAGTTCTAAATTCATTATTGTTAACCACTGCACGGTGGAAATGGGAATTTAATTAAACTGCGCAAAAACTTAAAAAAAATAGTATAGGGTTTTTTATCCTAGGGGTATTAAGGCATACTTTTATATGAGAGGCTGTTTCATTTGGGCTCCTCATTACTTTTTAATCATTTAATTAGGGGTGTGCAGTAATTGCCCAGTAATCGTAAAAAATGAGGTTTGCCGCTGACAGCATGTTGGGATGTTACCAAAAGGGACCTTGAATCTTTTAGTGGGTGGCTTGCTGTTTGGATTCATTGAATCATTGTCAGTATTGACTTGTATCTCTTGTGTCTATCATATGTGGTGGAAGATGGTGTAATGACTATAGAGTTAGTGTTACTGTGTTATGGTAATGTCTACAAAACAAATAATGGTTAGCATAGGACATAAAACAGTGATGATGTTGATTGTCAAACATTTCTTCACACAACGCAACAATGAATTTGTATGAGAATCTGGTCTCTCACCTTAAGTCATATAGTTTATTTTGGTGTTTGTAATTGTTGTTGATAGAAATGTAATTTTCAGCCTTGTTAACACTGGAATTTGCAGTTTTTAGTCACCAATGAGCCTTATCACAAATTATTATGTTAGCTCATATTATTATTTTTATTATTTGTCTAAAAAAAGGCCAGTATCAAGAGTTTCCTCCATAACTTCCATCTTTAATGAGCTTTACGTTTCATTCCAGCTGAAGCTGACGAGTATTAAATCCCATTTATTGTCAGTGTTCATGCTGACAACCTGTCTATTTCTATTTAGTCCAAACACACGCTGAGGCGTTTCGTTTTCTCTTTACCACCTTTAAACACTCTCACAGCCTTCTGTTATTTTCTTCTCACCCCTTTCCTCATCCTGTCTCCTTGTATTGCTTCACATACTGGCTTTTTTATCTGTCTTAACACAAAGCTAATCTTACTGCTAAATGAATCAAATTCTTCCAATTAGATATCGACACTTGTGATTTTAATGTTATGTTGTATATCTCAAACACAGTCTGTGTACTTATTAATCCCTTCATATCTGTATCTCGCTCCATGTAACGTCATGTGGTGAATTACTCTGTGTGACATTGCTGTGCAGCCTTTGTGACCACACTTCTTCGTTTGCTCTTTTTTTAGTTTTCCCATCTTATTTTTGTCCTCATCCCTCCCCTCAACCTACATCTCCCTGCCTTTACTCCTCCGTCTCCACTTCTGCTTCATTTCCCATGACATACACCCCCACCCCCCACCCCGACCAAGCAGCCACCACTGTTTTCCCCTCTACTATCTGTCTCTCTGACTACCTCCCGTTTTGCATCCATCCATCACTCTATGCTGATGTGAAAAATGATGGGCTGTGGCACAAATGCGAGCAAAGGTAGCATTGTTTGCTGAAGGAGGGAGGAGGAAACATGTTCAATAAAAGACTTTGCTTTGGAGAGAGCAAGGAGGAGAGCGTTGTCTTCCCTCCTCTCTCCTCCCTCTTCCCTCCCTCCCTCTTTCTACTCTCTCACCGTGTAACCATGTGTGTTTGTGTGTGTGCCTCTCGTTTTTCTCGGCTCTGCTGTTGTTCGCAGCCGCTACAGATGAGCTAGGAAGAGGAGGGAAAGCGGATGTATCTGGCCAGAGGAAAACAGGAGGAGTTTGGATCGGCATGCGAGACTACCCAGCGGCTCTGATCATCAACGGCTCTCTCTCTCTCTAGCCTTCTCTGTGTCCCTCTCTCTTTCACACACACGCACAAATACACACGTGCGCTCTCAGACTCGCACACATTCGCGCCGGCTGGATGTCTTCTCGCTAGGCTGAACGAGAGAGGTGCTTAGGCTTGTCATTAGTTGAGGGCACGGGAGACCATGAGAGGACTTGACGTGTGTGTCTGCGTGCACACTCATGCATAAGAGAGTTACCGCGCGGTGTTTGTGTTTTTGAATGGAGATGAGTCGAGACGTTAAATACACAGAGGCAGCTTTCATTGGCTTGGGTCTTAAGTGACTCTCACCTCTTGCTCCGGCTGTCATAGAGGACTTACCTCTGGTGCTTTTTGTCAATGAAATCGAGCAGTCACAGAGGGCAACAGAGGATGAAAGGGAGGAGGGCAGTTTGGGATTTGGATAGTGTGTGTGTTGGGGGTGTAGTAGGAGCCACAGGCAGGCTGGCAGCCACAGTAACTCTCAGTTCAAGGAAGTGATTGAGAGTGGAGGTGGAGAGGAGAGGGATGCCCTAAGGGAGCATCTTTCTCCTCTGTCTCCAACTCTCTCTAGTAGGTATTTGGATTGTGGAGGTTTTAGCCTTCCTGTGTGTACTTCATCTTCTTTTTTAGATGCTGTTTGCATTTTTTCAGGTTTTTAATCAGTACATGCTACAAATTTATTTTTAACTTTTTTGTTGACCCTTTAATATTTTTGTTTTCCTTCCTTCTCTTCTCTCATGTCTGCCTCTAATCAGTATGGTCAATTTGATTATGGAGTCTCTTAATGATGTTCCCTCTCTGTCTGTGCAGGTGTGAGGTTTACAGGGGGTTCCCTCGCTGAGGAGGTGGAGGGCTGATGATGGATCTGAAGGAAAGTTGTGGTAGTCAGGGGAGCCAGGAGAGCTCAAGCCTACACCCCACCTCCTGGCAAGCTTTTGCCCACACCAGCACACTGCATGGCCTGCGCTTCGTCTTCCCTTATGGTCAGCCCAGTGCACGCCGCTTGCTCTGGGCTGCAGCTCTGCTGGCCTGCCTGGGACTGTTAGCACTGGAGAGTGCAGAGCGGCTGGCCTATTTCCTCTCCTACCCTCACGTGACCAGTGTGGACGCCGTGGTGTCTAGCAGTCTGGTTTTCCCTGCTGTGACTATTTGTAACCTTAATGCTTACCGCTTCAGCCGCCTCACACGCAACGACCTATATCATGCTGGAGAGCTGCTAGCTCTGCTGGATGTGCACCTGACAATCCCCCAGCCACACCTGGCTGAGCCTGATGTGCTCACTTTCCTACAGGAAAAAGCCAACTTCACGGCCTACAAGCCCAAGGCGTTCAGCATGAAGGAGTTCATCGAGAGGGTCGGCCATGACCTCAAAGAGATGATGCTCTACTGCAGATACCAAGGACAGGACTGCAGCCACAGTGACTTCAAAACCGTGAGTCCACTCATATCTACTTTTAAATGTCATCTGTGGTCTGGCCGCAGTTGTGGTCAAACACTCCATGCAGAGTCCTTTGAACTCTTGTGTATTGCTGCACAGGTTGGCCCTTAAGCTTTGTTCTACAAATATATTTTATGCTATTGCCTTGGTGCCTTGGTCTGGCAAATGCAATGCTGGGACAGACCTTCCATATTTTAGTCAGTAAAGCGAAGTAACTGTTTTGGCTTGGGCTGTAGTGAATAGTAAATTCCTTAAAATGCCATTTTAATATTTCTCCGGGTAAGTATTTTATTTATTTTGTTGAGAAAGTCAGAACATTCCAACGTTTGTCTCACTGTTGGATTGATGGATGGATTGTAAAATTACAGCCAGCGTGTACCATTATTTGAGTGGTTGCAAGTGTTAATTTTTGCCCCTGATTTGGCTGTTGAGCATAGCCCTCTTTTGCTTTGTTTGTTCCTTGTAAAACCTCAGGGCACTGGCAGCAAGGCTATGGTCTGTTGCCGTGTACTTTGTAGGACTGATGAATCTAAAATGATGATCCCAACCCTACTCTTTGGTCGATTTAAGTACGCAAGCTTTGACTCAGAGTTGGTTCGTACATTACAATGTGATATTCTGAACATCCACTTGTTGCATGCTTGGACTCCATCAAGCTTATTGTTAATTACGCCCATCAGTGAGTAGATCAGCAGCACACTGCATGAATGCTAGAAAAGGGAAGGTGGAAGTTTTAAAAACCCAACCCTGTTTTTCCTGTTGACTTTGTGGATATTAAAGACTTTTAAACGATCTTGTAAAAGCATTGGAACAGGTATCAAAATAGTGATATCAGGTATCAAAATAGTGATGCCAGTTTTCTGATTTTAACTCATTATCATCAATCTTGCATATTTAACATTTTTGCAGTGTCTGAAATGCATTTGGATGCATCTCTTCTTCTGTTGTATTGTTGGCAGACTATTGACTTGTGTAATCCATCTTACTGAACACTGAGTCTGCAGAAGTTCTGGAGGTGTTGCATTATTATTACCTCATAAGCGGAAGACCTTTCAAAATCAGTCTTCTCTTGTATTATTGCCACATAGTATTAATATAATTATGTCATGGGTAGATGTTGACCAGCATTATATCAAATCCGAATTTTGAATCTCTGATCCGATACAAAATTAATTCAGCATTAACATTTGATAAGAAATAAAAGGCATAAATGACTAAATCTTCAACATATTTTGTTCAGATGTGCGATTTTATTGCAGTGGGTGAGAAGAGAGAAATTATGCAAAATTCAGATTTTTATTTAACAAACTGAACTTAAGCAGCACTGACAAAAGATTAGGATCTAAAAAAAAAAATGAAGTCTTACAAGCTAAAAGTTTCAATATAATAACTATAAAAGCAGTTAGATTGTGGTTGTAGTCTGGCTCTACAGACTGATTTTTCTTTTAGGGACCCAGTAAACAGTTTGTCTGTTAATTTTTGCTCCAAATTAAATGTAGCCTCATGTTGTCTTACATAAAAATGATCCATGTGAATTCCATGCAGATTTAAAACTCGAGAATCACAAGACATTGACGTGAGTTTGGAAGACACTTTTAGTTAAGGAGTGGTATTGGTGGTACAGTCTTTGGCTGAGTGTAGGCGCCACTATGAAGAGTGTACACTGATTACAGCCAAACATTTCTCCACAACTGATAAAATTAGCTTAGGGTAATGTAGTGATGTGATTTTTAAAAATTTAACATACTTGATGCTCACTGCAATGGACTGCATAAAAGCAACCTTTATGAGCTCTTAATACTTAAAAGACATGTATGGCATTTTGGAGATTGGCTCCCTCTATATGTGAAAGCAAATGTGTAAAGTAAAAAAGCTATATCATGCAAGCACATATGGTCATTTTTCACTGTGTGTACTTTCCTAGTTTGATCCAATTTTCTTCCCTCTCTTCATAGAGCAGTGTATCATGAAGACACAGGGTCATGTAATGGGCAATGCTTAACTAACATTTGGAGTTTCCATTTTTAGAGATTACAGCTGATTCTTTTTTGGTGGGCCTCAAAACTGACCAGCGATGCATGCACAGTGCAAACTCTGTGATTTCATGTGGTTTGATGAGCGCTTTGTTTTATAGAGTGGACACTGCTATTATTCACAGAACTTATTCAAGACATTATTGCACATCAGCTGTGTGTAATGTGAGGCATTAAAGCGTCTAGGTCTGTGTTTGTTACTGTTGGATTAATGTTTTATCTTGAGAGATACTCAATGAAGAGATGCTAATTGGAAAAACAACAATGGTGGGTCACACATTGACTTTAGTGATTTTCTATTCACGCCTTCAGATGGATGCTTCCCTTGGAGCTCTGATCCATTTTGTAGTGAGCTGTATCAAAACTACAAGTGAGCAGTTCTGTACTCATGTCTGCCAAGAGATCTGAGATTTTCATAATTCCATTCTGTTGAATCTTCAGGGAGTTAATGCAAAGCTGGTCTGGCTCTGTTTTTTCTTGCATGCCCAGCCCAGTGAGCTTTGTTTTACTGCCCTTTATTATGTGTCTTGTATGTTGTGTGACATGTGTTTGACCTCAAGCTGAGTTCAAAGATAATCATGTTGACAGAGAGGCTACTAGAAGGCACTGTCATCCTCTTTGCCCTCTGCCTGTTGCTGCTGAGCTTCTCCTGACTCTATCGACCTACTCTGTCTCTCCTCTCTCTGTCACTGCAGTGACACACCTTCATATCTCAGTCGCCTTTGAGAGGAAAGAAAAAAATACAACAGGCCCCCCAAAATAGAAATATGGATGCATGAATGTATTCACACAAACACATAGACAGACTGACCAAAATATATACATACATGAATGAGCACACACACACACACACACACACAGGCATTTCCATGACACTCCAGGGACCCGAGTCAGCATTTGAGTGACACTGTGATGGATGACCGTGGGGAGGATTGTGGAGACACGGGAGTCAGTGCTATGTGACTGATGGAACTGGATCAGAGCACTGCACAAAAGTGAAACAGCAGCAATGTGCACAATTCTGCCGATATGCACCTATTATATGTCACCTTTGATAGTCTTGACCATTTTTCAAATGCGCAGACTGCTCATCTTGGTCATTTATTCTTAAACATGAACACTTATGCAACCTACTTAACACGATTCTTTCTAAATAAGTGCTTTGATGCACTTGTTTTTCAAGGATGTTAAAAAGGAGGGCACATTTCAAGCCAAATTCAGCAGAAAACTAGTGAACAATACAAACACTTTGGTGCAGAATCTCTGCAAGGATGCTGAGTGGTCACCGTACTGCTTCTCTCATCATTAGTGTGACAGTGGAAGTTGTGGTGCTGATTCAAAGACAAAGAACATCCAACGGAGACAACAGTTATTTGAGTGTCAAATAAAATGTGAGATGTTTTATTGCTGATCTTCTTTCACTTACATTGTGTCATAAGAACACAGTCATATTGCCTTATCATTAAAAATGGTCCGTTGTTAAAATTGTTGATTCCAAGTAGATAAAGATTAACAGAATGAGTTATTGATTTGTTTCAAGCTGACTACTAAGAAGAAATGGCTGTAGAGAAATGGAAGCGTTTGAAGCAGTGACTGACACTTCATTTTACTGCGATAAAATGAAATGAAAAATGAAAAACTAAATCATTGGTGATCTGTATTTAATTTTGTTATTGATTATTCAAAAAAAAAATAAAAATACAGATATTCTGTGTTTAAGTACCATGACTATTGTTTAGTCTGTCATCTGTGAACAGTCTTGATAAGTTAAGAAATGTAACAAACTGGTGGCCTTTGATAATGTTGGTGCAAATAGTTCATGTATCTTGAGTATGTGTATTAATGGAGTGCCTCTTGCCCCTTGTGTTTGTTTTGCTGCATATGATTACAACCATGATTAAATGCTGATTGATCACACTGACAAGATACATCAGTGTCTGCCAGAGTGAATCAGCTCAGTGTAGCTCTCCTGAACTCCCTGCGTGCTTCAGTAATATATATAAATACCCCTGGAGCAAAGCAGGCCAGAGAGGATCCTATCACACTTTCAGCCTTAATGTGAAACCTGATAGCAGCCAGACCTTGAGCTCTGTATCTCACAGACGCTAATTAGCCACTGGTCTATTCCTCTGACCAGAGCCTTGTTGGAGCAGCACTGCCAATATAATGATGTTGGCTGTTTACAGCAACGGCAATTAACCATTACATGCAACCTGTGACCCCAGCACTTTGCTGTGTGATTATTGCATGGTGAGACTTGCCTTGCTCTCACCAGCAGAGAGTTCTGTCAGTCACCTGCTGGTGAGGGGATTGTGTGCTTCTATCCTCCCCCTCCTCCTTTGGCAACTCCATCTCACTAACAGCATTTTATCACATTCACATTCATTTCTCAGTGTTTGAAAGCCCAGTGCAATGCATTAGGTTTTAGTGGATGTATTGTATTAATCACTAATGTGACATTACCATGGCATTTTACATTCCCAGCAGGCATGATGTCTCTCAGTCTCTTAAAGGGCATGGAAATCACCACTGCCACCTACAAACCTGCTTCTCTGAAACACCGCAGAGAGGCGGCGGTAACCTGTGCTATTTAACTAGCTTGGGAAAAAAAACTGGAGTGCAGCCACAGCCAGACAGCTCAGTGTGGATGATGCTTATGTGCTAGACACTGCAGCTGTCTGCAGTTGTGGATTTTGATGGACTTGGCTTAAAAGAGCAGTGGTTTTCCTGTAGAATTTTCCTCATCATCAAACAAATGGGATTGGGCTGTATTGAAAATGATTACTTTAATTATATATTATATTTGATTCAACGTTTTATGTTTTGTTTTATGGGTGCAATCCCAAAGTGCCTCATCCACTTTCAGAGCTTTGATCATGAGAAGGATACACAAATGCCTCCTGTCATTGTACCACACTGAGCCATAATCTTTCAACATTAGCAAAGGAACAGTGTGGAGATTTATTTGCCTTTGTTCCTTGACCTGAAACTCCTGGAAAATGTAGGTAGGAAGTACATGGGAGCAAAGTTTTTCTTCGTGTCTAGCATCAACACATAGACCTGCATTATGTTCACTAGTTTAGCTTGTTATTGACTTGTAAAACATTTTTGATATTGGTGTACTGGGGATGTCAAGCATATAGTATATGATGCTTAAATATTTTAAATGTCTTTTTATGGAGCTGTGTATTTAGACCATTGAGTCATTTATTCTCAGCGCGACCAAAATACTGTTTAGATTTAACCATATAATTTTCATCTTTAACATGCTTAATCTAGTAATTATTTTCTGACTTAATTGTCTAGTCTTTAAAGCCTTATCTCAGAATCCATGCTCCCATCTTGTTTTGTCCAACCAACAGAGAAATGGAACAATTCTCCACAAATCAGATTGTGCAAACAAATGTTTGGAATTTTACTTTAACAGCACATATTAATGGTGAAAAACTGATTATCTATGTTGCTGCTAAACATTTGTTTAACAGTCTATTGAACTGATAAATTAACTCAAAAGTGAGCAGCTTGATTGCTGATCACTTTCATGTGCAGTTCCAGCATTTTAATGCAGCTCAGTTTGACTTCCCAACAGAGATTGGGAAGTGAACAGAGCATTATAGGCAATACTACTCTATGAAAAACATGCCTGGATCAGCCCCTATCCCGATCCTGAAGTTTAGCTCAGGATACCACTAACGAACAGTTTCATTTTCTTTACTGAGGTAATCATCTTTTGGTATTGTTAGCAAGTCAGTAAAGAAAGAAGAGGAAGCTGGGAGAGACGAAAGCAGTGTGGCCCGTTACCTAAGCAGTCTGTCTGGAGACCTACTTCATCATGGCCGGAGGAGGAGGAGGAGGAGGGGATGGAGTGTGTGCCTGTATGTGCATTAGTTTGTGAGCGTGTGTTTTAATGTGCTGGAGGGTATGTTTATACTTTCATGTGTGGGCGTGTGCTGTAATGTGCTGTCACAGTCAGTCAGTCCTGGGTTGTTCTGTGTGTGTCTGTGTTGTTTCTGCTTGAGGTGATAGCCATCACTTGCATTTAGCAGGTATTGACTAATGCTTATGAAATCAAAGAACAACTGGATAGTTAACTTTAATTCCCTTGATCTTTTGGGATTTTATTGAGTAAAGATTACATGCTGTCTGCATCAGTAGTTAACCTCTAAGTAACAACTCTCTCTAAATGTCTTGCATGCTTTATTGATCGGTTTAGGAAATCCTCTTTCTGTTCAGTTACCTGAGCAGACATTAAGGTCAGCTGTGGAGCAGCACTCTGGGACATGATGAAAACACAGAAATTTGCATTAAGGAAACGCAACATGTTGATTTGAACAATGTATTCATTTGAAAGACTCTATTTGACCAGTTGGTTAAACTTTTCCCTGCAAGCTGTATATTTTATTTGCTGTTGAAAGTATAATCTCTTTGTTTTAGTGAGCTTATGATTTGTTGAGAAATCCAGAAAAAGTTGGGTAGGTGCCTGTGTTACTGCCTGAGAGTGCCATCATACTTATATGTTCCTTGCAACTCTTAATTGTTCTTGGCATGGTCAGATTTCTCAATAAGCTATCAAAATATCCTGGCAACTTGAGTTCACTCATGTTTCCCATGCATCCTTGAAAGCGAGTTTTTCTCCCTAAAGAATTTCTTGAACACACACTGAATTGCCAAAGAGTTTTAAGCTACACATTTATAATTGGGTTGCTGAATCACCTGTCACCAATCCCCCAAATAAATTTTTGTCTGTCTCGACATCTTGCAGCCTCTCTGCTCATGGGCAGTGTTTAGCACGTTACTTTTAAAAAGTAATTAGGGGCCAAGCAGCGAAGCACTAAGCACGGCCTAGCGCCACCAACTGGTCAAAGTTTGAAGTACATTTGTGCATGTAACTTTTGAACCGTATGTCCGATTTTTGAAAACAAGGTATCGTTGGAATCCTTGGACCAAGCCAAGTTCAACGCACCCTATGGCATCAATTTCCGCCATGACGGATTTTCCGCCATTTTGGATTTTATCAAAAACTTTTAAAAGTTTTCACAGGTCACAAATTTTGTCCGATCAACACCAAACCTCAAACACATCATCAACCGACCATGCTTCATTAACGCATTACTTTTTGTCTTCGGAACTAAAACCGCTCGCCCGTACCAGCCAATCGAAATTTGCGGCGAAGGCGGCATTTTCCATTTGAGCTCATATCTCTGCAACGCTTTGGTGCGATGAAACCAAATTTGGTACCACGCTTCCAGACGCTGTCCCAAGTGCACGACAAAAATCTGGTGTCTTGTGGAAACTAGGGGGCGCTATAATTAGCAAAACATTGTTTTTGCTGATATCTCTTGATGCGTTTTTATTTGAAATGAAATTGCGATATCCGCAGATACCGTGGGTTGCCCCAGTGACAGTTCATGCCAACTTTTCGTGTTAGCCAATCGCAGTCGGCGGCAAAGCCACCAAACAGGAAGTTTTCTTATATCTCGGTGACGCTTTGACTTCCGAAGACCAAACTTGGTCACGCGCTTCGACACTCGCTTAAAAGTGCGCAATAAAAATTTGGTGTCATTCGGCCACTAGAGGGCGATGTAATTAGCAAAATTGCGTTTTTGCTTATAACTTTTGACCCGTATGCCTGATATTCAAAAACCTGGTACTGTTGGAGTCCTTGGATCATGCCGAGATCAACGATACCTATGATGTTAATTTCGCCCCATTGGATTTTCCGCCATTTTGGATGTCATCAAAAACACTTAAAAGTTTTCACAGGTCACAAATTTTGTCCGATCGACACCAAACTTCACACACATCATCTACAGATCATGCCTTATTAATGCATTATTTTTTGTCTTCGGAACTAAAACCGTTCGCCCGTAACAGCCAATCGAAATTTGCGGCAAAGCCGCCAAACAGGAAGTGAGCTCATATCTCAGCAACCCTTGCATGTATCAACGCCAAACTCAGTGCATGGACTCAGGACCCAATCAGGGGGACGCTCAAGAAATTTTGGCGACCTTTGACCTCTAGGGGGCGCTGCAATTAAGTAAGATGCCTTTTGGCCTGTAGCTGTTGATGTGTTTGGAATTAAAATGTACTAATGGTGTCTGGTAATACTGTTAGACGTCCTTAGGCCGACCCACGTCAACTTGTGATGTCATCGTAATTGATTCGGCCGCCATATTGGATTTAATCAGAAACATCAAAACATTTTCACAGGTCACAAATTTCATCTGATCTTCACCAAAATTGGAACAGGCCATCTTCAGACCATGCCTTATCAATGCATTGCTTTCTGGAACAATTGGCAAAAGCGTTCGCCCGTAACAGCCCATCGAAATCGGCGGCGAAGCCGCCAAACAGGAAGTGAGCTCATATCTCCACAACCCTTTCATTTATTATAACCAAAGTTAGTACATAGTCTCAACCCCATCAGGAGCACGCTCAAAAATGTTGGTGACCTTTGACGTCTAGGGGGTACTGCAATTAGCAACCATGCATTTTGGCCTGTAGCTCTTGATTTTTTTTAGAATTAAAATGTACTAATGGTGTCTGTTAATACTGTGAGAGGTCTTTAGGCTGACCATGTCCAGACCATGCCTTATCAATACATTACTTTCTGAAACAATTGACAGAAGCGTTTGCCAGTAACAGTCAATCGATATTTGTGGCGAAGCGGCCAAACAGGAAGTGAGCTGATATTTTAGCAACCCTTTCAGATATCAAAACAAATCTTGGTACATGGACTAAGGACCCAATTAGAAGGATGCACATGAAATTTGGTGACCTTTGACCTCTGGTGGTTGCTGCAATTAGCAAAAATGCATTTTGTCTTGTAAATATGTTATCAAAACATTATTAACAATAAGTGTTCCAATTGAAGAGGTAGAAATTCCATGATGTTATGCAAACAAATACCCTGAAAACTACCCTCGTAGATAGTATGATAGTATGACATTTATTTAGAATTATTGTATTAAATTTAATGGAAGAAATATAAAGTTCTACTTAAAACAATGAAGAAAAATGTCAAATAGTACCCAAAAAACAAAGATGTCCAAAATAGTAAAAAATAAAACTGAGAAAAGACAAGTCATTATATCCCCAATTACTTCCGTTTCCCTTGTACTACTAAATGGTCCTATAATTAGATTAGATTCAATGTTATTGTCATTGTGCAGAGTACAAGTACAAAGCCAACGAAATGCAGTTTGCATCTAACCAGGAGTGGAAAAAAAAGCAGAAAAGTTAAATGTTATATACAAAGTATAGACAGGTGGGGCATAGGCAGGACAAGAAATATAGTGCAGTATAGACAGTATTATGCAGTTTGTTTACAGAAGGTGGTTTATAATAATAGAAATTAGATATAAATATGTGCAGTCTATTAGTAGTTACTTTATAAGAGCAGAATAAATAAGGCTATGTGTTATGAATAAATATGACTATGTGATATGAACATAAGATAATAATCTACAGCAGAAAGTCAATATTCTTAATTGGGCTTGTCAGCCCTTAGTCAGTAGATGGCCACATCTACAACTGATTGCCCTTTGTAATGTTGTCCTGTAGTGCTGTTGTAGATTGCCAATATCAGCTGCATGAGCCTCAGCAGGTCAGAAGGCTGGTGAGGGTCCATGAACCTCAACAGGCACTCTGACAAGTAAAAGTCTGTCTGCACCACCACAACTATTGGGAAGGCTACGCTACTGGTGGATGTCCATGATTTGCAGCATGACTGGTGCAGGTCATTCGGAAAGCTGTGTTGCTGGCGGATGTCCATGATCCGCAGCAGGATTGGTGCAGGTTACTCGGAAGGCTGCGTTGCTGGCGGATGTCCATGATCCGCAGCAGGACTGGTGTAGGTCACTCGGAAGGGTGCATGGCTGGCGGGTGTCCATCATCCGCAGCAGGCTCTGTGACTGGTGCTGTTCATTGGGAAGGCTGCGTTGCTAGGGGTTGGGAAGGCTGCGTTGCTGGTGGATGTCCGTGATCCGCAGCAGGACTGGTGCAGGTCACTCGGAAGGCTGTGAGGCTGGCGGATGTCCGTGATCTGCAGCAGGACTGGTGCAGGTCACTCGGAAGGCTGCGTTGCTGGGTGGATGTCCGTGATCCGCAACAAGACTGGTGCAGGTCACAGAAGGCTGTGAGGCTGGTGGATGTCCGTGATCCTCAACAGGCCCTGTGTCTGGTACAGGTCACCTGAAAGGCTGCGTTGCTGGGTCTGGGCCAACATTTTCTGTATGGTCATTTGAGAGCAGATATACATTTACAAATGGCTGGCAGATGTCCATTATCTGCAGCAGGCTCTGTGACTGGTGCTGTTCATTGGGAAGGCTGCGTTGCTGGGGGTTGAGAAGGCTGCGTTGCTGGTGGATGTCCGTGATCTGCAGCAGGAGTGGTGCAGGTCACTCGGAAGGCTGTGAGGCTGGCGGATGTCTGAAATTGAGCAGGCCCTGTGTCTGGTGCAGGTCACTCAGAAGGCTGCGTAGTTGGCGGATGTCCGTGATCTGCAGCAGGACTGGTGCAGGTCATTCGGAAGGCTGTGAGGCTGGTGGATGTCCGTGATCCTCAACAGGCCCTGTGTCTGTTGCAGGTCAGTCCGAAGGCTGCGTTGTTGGTGGATGTCCGTGATCCGCAGCAGGCCCTGTGTCTGGTGCAGGTCAGTCCGAAGGCTGCGTTGTTGGTGGATGTCCGTGATCCGCAGCAGGACTGGTGCAGGTCACTCGGAAGGCTGTGAGGCTGGTGGATGTCCGTGATCCTCAGCAGGCCCTGTGTCTGGTTCAGGTCACTCGAAAGGCTACGTTGTTGGGCCTTGGCCACCATTTTCTGTATGGTCAGTTGAGAGCAGCTGTACATTTACAATAAAAGTCTACATGCTATTGTTACACAGGTGAAATAAACCAGCATGTCTTTTTCTTAAAGTTTACATCCAGTCAAAAGTGCATGAATCAGAATTAGAATGTCTGTCTTTGAAAAAATGTACAGTTAATTATAATAGGTACTCACATAATGTCAATATGTCAGAAGATCTCATGACAGCACTTCCGACTCCAAACCTCTGTAGTGGTTGTTTCAGTTTTGTCTTACAAAGTAAGACTTCTTGCAGTCCATATTCAGTCCATTGTTTTGTGGTGGTTAATTGTACAGATCCAGCAGTGAAATTTAGCAATATGTTAGTGAACAGATTCCATATATGCCATTATGAAATGAAATTCATAGAGTATAAGTAACTTTTCTGATATAATATCAATAAGTCTTCCTTCTTTTTCCTTCTTTGTTATTATCCATGGCAAAACATACATCACAATAATTGAAAATAACATAACAAAACAAATTAAAAAAAATAGTTCATTCAATGTATCAACTAGTAAAGTAACATGTTACACACCGTCTAAATTATAGTCCTTGGTGTGGTAACAAAATACTTATAGTATAGTCGCAGCTAAAACAAATCAGTCCCACACAAAAGAACAGCCTAATACAAAATCAGGCCCAAATGAAAGACAAACAAGACATCACAGGCAGAAAAAATAAAACTTAAACCATTAAATATGTCTTATTTCAAGTAGTTGTACAGGACTAATGGCTGAAAATTGTCTTGGGTTGATTAAGTAGTCAACTGAATTGTCCTCACCCAATCTAAAATTTAGAAACAAAAACAAACTTTCTTTTCTGAATTCTTCATGTCAAAACATAGCATTTTCACATAAACAAAATAATTATATAAAGTCTGTCAATATATTGTAACACATTTATAAATGAAATGATCAACTGATGCATATTTAAACTACTTTGACAATGCAATTTAGTTTGATTCACCATGTGTGTTAGACTCTATTTATAGAACTGCATACCAAGTGGACAGTGCTAAATATGTAAATGACTTCTAACATGCATTTTCACCACTCAAACAAAAATGGTAAGGTGTTCAGTTCAATTGGTATGAAAGATATACACAGTGCTAAGATGCACCTGTAATCGGCACTATTTAAGTGATCTTGTACATATGGTATCATGACTTTACTGTGCCAAAGCATATGGCATGACTGTCCACTTGGTTTAATTCCATAATTCATGAAAATGTTGAACAAAAAAGTTCCCTGTATAGGGGCCATTTTCCAAAATAAATTGCACTTTTAAGACTTGTTTTCTTTGTTTGTTTTCACCATTCTTACACAATCTCAAGACCGTTCATACACAATTTATTCTTTCACATCATTGAAGATTTAAGGTATTGTTGTCCTTTAACTCAGTGTTGCAATAATAATACCAGTCTTCAACTGACTATGTGTGACTCTGTGTAAAATAATATGGTTAATTTTATTTTACTGCACTAAAATTGAACAGCTGTGTTTGCTGTTATTGACTGGTAGCGTCTTAACTGCAATTCACTGATGATGTTAAGGTTCACAATAATGGTAATGAAAACATTCAATACGCTATATGAGCTATGTCTGTCCATTCATTATAAATTTAATTTGGATTGTTGTTAGCATTTAAAGCATTACATATAACTTGGTGTAATGGTAGTGTAATGCAACCAAAATGAAATAATTTTACAAATATTAACAAGACATAGCCTAAAATGCTTGAGACAATTAGGGAACGATCCACTGACTTAAAGAAAATCACCTAGATAATAAATCAACTGTATTGCTTTCTGATATTTACACATTCATCTGTATATCTTTACCGTTATTTGCAACTTCTTTTGGAAAATGGCCCCTATACCCCTCCCATCCCTTGCAAGGAGCCGTCCAGTGTATGCTCTCTCCTTGCCACCACCCACCCACCCATCCAAACCACGCTTAGCGGACGGACTATGGAGTAAATTCATAATGACATCATAATATAACCAGAATGTAAATACTTACCTACTCAAAGACAAATATCATATATCACAGAAAACATTACAACAGTGAGATCAGTATTGCTTCATGAAAACTGTAGTATGTCTGCACAACTTCAACAACAACATGTTCTGTGCCTTTAATGTAAACATGATCTATTAATGTACCTTTTTCAGTTGTAGCTGCTTGCACGTGCTGATTGTATCCATGCCGTTCTAGTAACTTGAGAATTGTAGACGATACAAAGATGTCCTCATTGAAGTCTCCCATGATCAGCTTTCTCCCTGGATGCTTCTCAAGTTCAAAAATGACCTGTAATAACTGCTCTCGAAACATGTCAATCTTGTAAGAGCTGGGCCTGTACAACACAGCAGCAGTCAAATTTGCATGAGGTATTTCAAAATACAGACATTCCAAATTGCATCTTTCTGGAATTGACACCTGCACATCGATGTTTTCTGAACAATACAGACCAATTCCACCTCTTTGTTGTTCTTTCAGCGCTGCAAAGGCTGGCTCGGAGTCATCGTAACAGTTTCCCCTTGGATTGTGTTTGAAGACGTATCCTGGAAGTTGTGGCTCTTCATCAGTGTCTACACTGAGCCATGTCTCTGTTAAGCAAATACAGTCAGCATTCATGAGGACTTTATGGGATTGAACATCCTGAATGTGAGCATTCAAACTTTGTACATTGTGAAGTGCTACTGTGCACACAGGGTTCATGTTGGATGAAACAGACATTCCAAAGTTAAACTTAGGTAAGCATTTCATAGCCGAATCTACTTTGTTATCACAAAATATGGCAGATTCTTTGAGGTCCTCAATTATCAGCCCACCAAGAGTTCTCACGCGACTCAACGCAACGTATTCTTGCCCTGGAGCAAAGATCTTCTTGAGTGATACAACAGCCCTTTCAACAGTAAGCCCCTGACATTTATGTACAGTTACTGCCCAGGCCAGGCTAATCGGCAGTTGCCTTCGTACACCACCATTATTAGCCACTTGTTCCTCTTGCACTTCCACTATCGTTGAACGTTCAGAAACCCTTTTTGCTTTTGACCTCTGGATCTTTCCTACATTAGGGTCTTCAAACTCCACATGGATAGCTGCAGGGATGTCATCCTCTTGTTGGCTTTGAATGATTTCCACAACTCTACCACATGCTCCATTAACTAAGCCATCAGACACATCTATGTTTTTCTTCAACATGACCCTTGCTCCAACACCCACGGAAACACATTTAGGCAAACAAGAGTTGAAAACTTTTGTGTGAAAGCCAACTTTCCGTTCCATTCTTCCAGTTTTGGGATTTCGGACAAAGTCTTGAGCACGTATGCTGATTGTATCTGGGCAGGTCTCTTGCAGTTTCTTCACGTTATATTCATCAACCTCCGCATTTGTAGCATACACATGAATGTCATTAGATTCCTCACCAGTTTCACGCTGCTTCAATGTGAGAACATCACGGTCGGTGAGAGGCTCGTTCTTGTTACGGACTCTGAGACGATTAAGCATTTCCGCAAATGCCGCATTTTCTTGTCTGACAACTTTAGTTAGTTCTGCAACCTCAAAGTTGTTGTCCCACAGGTTGGCTCCTTTGTTTTCAGCAAAAAGAGGCGTTCCTTTCACAGGCTTGAGTTGAAAAAAATCACCCACACAAATCAGGGAAACTTTTGCAAACAAGGAATAATCACCAGTCTGCTTGATTTGACGCAGTCTACCATGAATGTAGGCCAGAAGACGATGGTCGACCATGGACACTTCATCAATGATCAGAATTTGCAAGTTGCCCATTTTGGTTCGCAAAGAATTGACTTTCTCATCACCTAGTGGTTGATATGGCAGTTTGACATTTGCACCAATGGAGAAAGTATTGTGAATTGTTGCAGCGCCAATGTTATATGCAGCCACACCTGTAGGTGCTGTTAGAAGTACAGTGAGGTCCTCAGGATTTTCAGCAATCTGTGACAACAGCCTGGTAGATTCGTAATGTATCGCTTTGATTAAATGGCTTTTCCCCGTTCCTGCTCCACCAGTAATGAATAATCGCAGCGGTTCAGGGTTTTGTCCAGACAGTTTCTGCAAACACCACCTACGAACAGCATAGAATATGGCAGACTGTTCTTCATTTAATGAGCGTAATAAATGCAATGCATCCTGTCTGGGCATTGACACATGATTTGTTTCCAAAGTGCATGTAGTCTGTGGGTTTGCTGTCAGGTCAGGAATGAGTTTGTCATCATCATCATCATCATCATCACCTTCATCATCTACAACTTTTTCTTTCATCAGATCCAAACAATGAAGACGCTCCCTTTCTGTTTCAGGACATATCTGAGCCCAGGCATCTTGTAAATCAATGTTGTCTTCCAGCAACTGTTTAGCTCTGTCAATCTCATCACTTTCTTTTTCAAATAAAGCTTTGTTGGTATCCACAATTGACTGCACTCTTTGGACATCAATGCCACATTTCACTGCACCATTTTTATAGAAATGCTCATATGTATCAAACTGAGGTGGTTTGAGGTGGCAGTCTTCATAGTAAGGCAAAAACAGTTGCAGCAATGAATGGAAGTACTTTTCTGGATTTTTTGTGGGAGAAAATCTGGGATACCTCACGACAGCAGGTTCAGTTCGGGTCCTTTGTTTCACAAAGCCGCAGTTGTTGTTGAGCTGTATAATGTCATGTGAATCTCTTTCAGTCGGAACCTGTGACTTTGGTAGAACTCTGTATTCAGAACAAAAAATGGCCAGGCATAAATCCTCAAACTGTTCATTCTGAAGTCTGTTCTTATACCTCTCGATCACATTGGTCATCCAAATGCTGCTTTCGTCATTACACTGTTGGAATTGAGCTTTAGTTTGGAGGACATGCAATGGCAAACTCATCCTAACAGGATTATCACCAACAGGAATGAACTGTACGTCACGAGTGCATGTGTGTTAATCGGTACAC